>NW_026705975.1:0-17500 GCF_029867415.1 Vicia villosa | reverse complement strand
TAATCCTCATCGGAGAGCAATCCTATTCCAGAGTAGAAAACAACATCCGACGGAGAATTCAACATCAATTGAAGACATTCCCTTGATGAAGATGAATCCCTCTATGAAACTTTGTGTGTTCTTCATGGCTATGGAGAGCTAAACCCCATTGTGTTGAGTTTAAGGTAGTAGTTAACCTATGAAGATGCAATTACTTTGATTAATTCCTGTGAACAATTGTTTAAGCTTTATTATCAATGAAAAACCTTGCTTTTATTTTATATCATTGTTGAACTATCAATCGAGAGATAGAGTTTATACTTTTGCCCTATGTTTTTACATTGACTTGTTGATTAATACTCAGAGATGAGATTTTGAAGAAGTTTTCATAAATCATCGCGGTTAATTCCCTTTATCTTTATAGTTATTCTGAGAGATCGAATATCATACCGGTAGAGGTGTCTCTAGAGTGATCATTAGACATAATATCTCTTTTGAGGATGAATGAAGATAATAACTTAAATAATGTTCACTTGTGGATTAAATGATCAATTGCATGTGAATAGGTTGATGAATCGTAAAACTCAACATATTCATTCACCATTGTTATTCGTCTTTAAACTTTTTATCATTCAATTATTAGTCAGTTATTTGCAATTTGGGATTAAACAATCAAAACCAATACTTTTCACTAACTCATTATAATTCGACTATAGAACGACACCAATATTAACTCAGTCTCTGTGGATACGATATATTAGAAAATATTTACCCAAAATACTTTCAACACCAAATCTCTTATTTTTTTAGGGTTTCTCACTTGTCCATAAAACAAGTAGTGGATGGCGGCTTGTTTAAACGTAAATTTTAAGGTAGGTAGCTACGGGAGGGTGTGGGTGTACTGGGGGTCTGGGTTAGTTGAAGGTATATTTTGTGTTGTAATAATGTTCACATAGTGTTATTCTCTGGTTGTCAATTGACAATGGTCGTGGTTTTTTCTCCGGTTTTGGAGTTTCTACGTTATGTTTTTGTGTTGTGACTGTGTTCCTCTTTTTTTCTCTATGCTTTATTTATTTTTTCTAACAACTGGTATTAGAGCTTTTGGTTTGATTCGGGGATAAGTGTTCTTAGTATGCTTTGTGGCTGAAACTTTGTCTGATCTTCCACTTAAGAAAAGAAGGGTAATGTTGTGAAAGAGTTATTGAGCTGCAGTCACAAGTTCTGCTATGCAGTTTGGGCTAGAGAAAATTGATGGAAGAATTTTTTTGATTTGTGGAAAGTTGATCGCGACTTTACGTGCCTATAAATCTGATGACTGCAAGTGCACAGTCGTGTCGTGTAGTTTTAAAAGATATTGAATCCACAGGGACTATGAATCGATCTACCGTTATCTAAGGTTACTATGTAAAGCTAAGGCTACTAATATTTTGATTGTTTCTAAAAGGAATGTGATTGTGAATTCTAAGAAATATAATAATAGGCGGATATCAGTATATATTTCGTTTAACTTAGGTGATCCGAAAGTCCATTGGCTATGGTGTTAATTCAATTAAAGATCTTTATTAATTCTATTGATTAAAAGTCCTCCTCTCAAACTCTCGCTCTGTTGATTTAGACTACTTATCCTAACTCGTAATGTACGCTCTCGCCATCCCATTAGATTTAGAAAAGCTCTTTGAAAACAATATAGTTAATAAAATGCTCGTTTATTGAAGTCGTTATCTACTTAAATCCCCTAGTCTCAAACTCTCGCTCTGTTGACTCGGATCATGCTAGTATTCCCTAACGTACGCTTTTCGCCATCCCGTGTCGGGTTTAAAAACACTTTTTGAAAATAAATAAGTTCTAATCAGTTTTAATACGCTTTCGCCATCCTTAAAACTAATGTCCTATGTCTACTATCCAGTTAAGAACCTCAAACTTTCGCTCTATTGATTTTAACCTTTGACCGTTTTAAGTGGGGAGAATCTATGAGCAGTTGGAGACGGGCGTCTCCATTGGGTGACGTGGCAGAGAGACGTTGGAGACGGGCGTCTTCACGTGCTGAGATGGGTTCTTCAAATGTGGGCCACGTGCAAATGGTCAAGTCTAGTTCCTTCGTGGGTTGGGCTTGTATCTTTGCATTTTTGGGTCCTCTTTGCACCCCTTTTTTACTTCAGCACCTCTTTCTCATCTTTTAAGCATAAATAGCAGTGAATTTAGCTCCATTTCTTTCCTTTTCACAAATAGTCTCAATATGAGCGTAAAACCTAGAACATAGCAAATACCCGCATAATATCACAATAAAACAATATAAAACAAAGAAATTGTTAATAATACTTATGGATTTTAAGCTAAATATACGATATAAAATCGTGTTATCAAACTCCCCCAGACTTGAACCTTTGCTTGTCCTCAAGCAAATAATAAGATAAAAACAGGAGGACAGTGAAATGAAAGACATTTCCGCCACGTTGTTCGGGTCGTACTCAGCTACAGAGTGTTTTCGTTGGAAATTTAGGAGGTAAATCCTAGCAATAAACTTACAGTACCGACACTAGACAACTCCCAACATGCATACCAATCCGAATCATGCTATCATAGCTTGACCTTGACTTATCACCTTGTTTTACCCGTTTCATTCACGCGCAATCACATTAAGCCCATTATCTTGACACGCACATAGCAAAGTAGCCGGTTAGTGACTATGATCCTTCTTATGGAGTTCTGGAACAATTATGTGGTATACTCCTTAGTGCTCATTTGTGGATTGTGGGGAATCGGACCATAGTCCTTCCTACCAAGTTCAGTACCAGGTAACTTCTGAACCAATCAACAATCAGTTTTAATATTTGAGATTTGTGACCGTTAGGTTAAATGATCGTGTGAGGATCACCTTACTTAGTAGGTACATTTCTATTGGAAGTTAAGCATATAATTATAATTATATGGATCATACACTTATATTCATCGACTCTCTGCGTAGTTGGTGTCTAAGACGGTGCCGACTACTAGATTAAACTAATAAGGGTTACTTCAAAATTTAAGTCGATGGTTTCGGTATAAAGGGTATTCAAATCGGTTACGCATACTTGGGGGTTTTAGAGTGTCGGGACGATAAGGGTATTGTCTCGAATCTTTATTCTGGTTTCTATGTGTTAAGTATTTGAGTAGCTTCGTACTTCTCGAACGTGCGGGGTTATGCGTTTATCAAAAAAATTTGTTATGGCTCAAGAAAATGGGAAAATTATAATAGACACGGGGATATGCATATAAGACTTAAAATTCCATAAATAAGCTTTATTGAATTTGAAAAGAAACGTTACAAGGAAAGGAGATAAAAGTAAAAATGATACTAAAGCGAGTAATGCGACTCCCCCAGACTTAAATGATGCAGTGTCCTCAATGCATGTGAACTACTCCTCGTTGTTGCGGTTGCGAGAACTGCTTGCTCCTCTTGTACGAACACGTCGACGTCTATCAGTAGGAGAGCCATTTGCACGAATGTTAAGATCATTCAATTGTGTAGCAATTTCAGTGTAGTGGCCTTCGGTCCGGATAGCGTAGTCACGGTGCTCTTGTTGCATTTCTCGAATTAGCCTTAGTGTTTCGTTTTGATTTGTCTGCATAGCTTGAAAAAGTTGGTCTTGGCGTTGAATTGCAGCATACATGGCTTCGAGAGTAATTGGCGGAGGATTATTTTGAGGAGGTTGGTTGAAATCAGCTTCTGCTTGGTTGAACTCTTGTTCCATTGCATCCACCGGCTCATTGGGATGTTCAGGTTGGTTTTCTTGAGGAAATTCATTAATAAGCCTCCAACGCTGAATATAATGGATGTTGATTTGCTTGGGGCATGGCAGGATGACAGTTGGAATCAGAACTTTGTTGACGACCAGAGTGAAACGGCCATCATGACGGGGTGAAACCAAGTGAGAGTCACGGCAGTAAGTGAGATCGAGGGACTGAGCAGGCATCATGAGATGAGAAAGGGAGATGAGGTCGTCAGCGAGACCTAAGGCACATGCCAAGGTGGTAATAATACCGCCAAAACAGAAGGGGTTTGTAGCGGGAGCGTTGATGCAGCCTTGGATGTGTTGGAGCATAAATGGTGCGGCATTGATGCGGACATTATTTAGCGCACAGTATAAGAAAAATAACTCATTTTGGTTTACCTTGTGGTTGTTGGATATTCCAAAAATAGTGTTACCCAAAACACGTTGAAAATAACGTATAGCGGGATTTTGAATATGAGAAGCGTGAAGAGTCCTCCAACCGGTAGCATTTTCGCCAGTCAGATTAAACCATAATTCAAAAGCGAGTTGCTCTCAAGGTCGGCCATTGAGTTCTTGAAAGATGGTGCGATGAGCATTAGGTGCATTATTAAAATGCAAGTACGTAGTAACTTCTTCCTGATCTAAATTAAAGTCACGGTTAAACATCCGAAATTGGATGTTACCGGTTAAGAATGGTTGATCAGAAGGAGTGTCGTAATGGAAAGTGCTTAAGAAATCTAAGACAAGCGGCTCATAAGTGGGTACGGGTTCAGTACAGAGATGGTGTAGGCTAGATTTTGTAAGTAAACGGGTGACACCATCTATTAGACCCAGAGTTTCTAGACATTCAGTGTTCACGTATTTCGTGGGGATAACCGAACGTTCATTGAAAGCGAGATATTTGGTTCTTTGAGCATTGTCGTTTTCCTCTCGAAAGATAATGTGTGCAAGGTTGGGAGGAGGTCTCTCAGGGCGCACACTTCGGATGACTGAACGTGGAGGCATAATGTGTTTGGGAGAAAAAAATGTAGAGAGTAGAAGAGTAGAAAATGGTTTGGAGGTTGTGAAGAAAAAGAATGGTGGTGGTATGGTTTTATAGTGAGGTTTGAAAGTGGTGGAGTAAATAGAGAATTGAAAGGAATTTATGGTGGTGTTTGAAGTTTGAATGGAATGGAAGAATGGGAAATGATGTAGAGTTAAAGAGGTGATGATGGAGGATGAATGTGGTTTATGGTGTTTAAATGGAAGAAATAATGGGAGAAGTAAGAATATTGAATGATGAATTTTGAAATTCAAAATTCAAAATTCAAAGAGGGAGTAATTGGTCTCTGGGTGGTCAAACGAAGCATGCAGCCTGCTACACTTGGGAGACGCGCGTCTCAGGCAAGCAGTCTGCTGGGGGACAGGGTATGGAGACGGGCGTCTCCTGTCCTTAACATGCAGAAGGGTGGTCCCACAGAGGTGGAGACGGGCGTCTCCTAGCCTAGGGACATGCCTATCTCGCATGTGATGTTGTTGTCACATACTGACAGATATAAAAGTAATGAGAAAAGCATAGAGTAGTGACATGTGATGTTACTATAAACAGCAAAATACCATACTGAGTGTGTTATATGCATTCATAAATATATAGCAATCAGACAGCAGAATAATATAACACAGTAGCAGTAATGAATAAAATAATGCATTTCAAATTAAAATTGGTACTGAGTGTTAATAGAAGCAGAATTTATAATGCAGAAAATTAAATTCTAAACTAGGAATTGGAAATTGCTAAAACTAGAAATAAAATCTAATATCCTAAAAGTTAACATCTAGCCACGTCTGTTGTTGTGCACATTATAATAAATGTGTTTGAAGACTTCGTCAAATTGAGCATTGACGGTGTCGATGAAATTGAAGAAGTGCATTTGTAGAGTGTGTAACTCGTTACGCATATGCTGAACTTCATGTTGTAGTGCATCTATTGCTTGGCCTTGTGTGTTCAGATCATGAGCATGCTCGATCCTCGGAGGAGCATTTCTTGGGGCCACTGATTCAGCGGATGCAGCAGGTTGTTGTTGTTCAGGTTCGACATCGGTCATATCTTCAGATTGAACTTCTTGTGAACCAGTAGGAGTCTCAAGCTCATACTCAGGTATAGGCTCATCTTCAGGTAGAGGCTCATATTCAGGCACATGATCATCCTCAGGCATAGGTTCATATTCAGGTTCAGGATCATCTTCGGGCATAGGTCCATACTCATAGTATCCAAGAGGAGTGTCAGGTTCAGAGTCTTGTTCTGCTACGTACATGTCATCATCTAAATGTTCATATAGGCTTGTGGGGTTTCTGGAGATGACTCTCTTTCAGGAATCTGATCATAGTAAAGCCAATTAGCAGGGTTGTGCACACTCGTCCTTGGATTCGGTAAGGTGAACTGATCTAGTACTTTGTTATCAATAAGTAAATCAAACTGATCAGGTCCAAGGTTTCCAATGATACCTCGATTAAAGCAGAAGCGAATGTTCATAGAGTTGTAGGAACCAAAAGGTGCCAATCTATGTAGTGGTTGTCTTATTCCTATAGCATTTGCTATCATAGTGACGAATCCGCCGATCAGAATAGGTGAAACTTCATCTTGTGTGATGCGCTCGAAGTTTGCTAGCATAAATGTAACAGTATTAACCGGACGATTCTGAGAGGTGCAGAACATGATGAACAACTATTCTCTGGAGATTTCAGTGACATTTTCAGGTTTACCGAAGATGTAATGAGCGATAATCTTGTGCAGGTATCTGAAGGCAGGATTATGAATGCTCTCGGATTGAAATTCGTGCTCTTCAGGGTTATCGTTTCTAGTAATCTTACCCCAGAAGTTTTCCAACTCCCAGTGAGCAAAACTTTCCTCAGGAACTGTGGTGTATGCATCCGATTCATGAGGGATTTTTAACATAGCAGCAAAATCACGGACACAAAACTGATATTCTAATCCAAAGAGTCGAAAAAGGATAATTCCTTTCCTCAATCCTTGTCCACAGTTAGGCAGGTAAGTCAAAGAGCTCAAGAATTCCAGAGTGAGCTTTCGGTAGGTATTAAACTTGTGGAACAAGTGAGAACCGGTCCAACCGATTTGGTTCAGCAAGTACATGACGCTTTCTTCGATACCTAACCTTTCCATAGTCGGGTGGTGAGGATAGCGAGTCAAATCCATTTGCCTCTGAGCTAGCTTAGCATACCTCGCTTCCTGTCCTCTACCATGGAAAACAACTTCCATATTGTCGACTTCTTGCATCTTGATGAGTTAGTAACTAAATATGCCTATAAGTCAAAAAGTATGAAAATTAAGTTAGAATAGGCTAGTGTTGGTAAAAAGGAAAGTTAAAAAGAAAATTAAAAATTTAAAAGATGTAAAAAATTATAATAATAATTATAATTATAAAAAGGAGAGATTTTTATAATTACGATTTAAAATAGTGGTTATAATTATAATAATTATTATAAGTGGTGGAAAAGGTATAAAAGACTAAGAATAGAAAATTTAAAATAATAACAAAATAAAATAAAATATTTTAAATAAATAGATAAGAATAAGAAAAATAAAAATGTGGGTTGTCTCCCACCAAGCGCTTTGTTTTATGTCGTAAGCTCGACGATTTAAGTGAAAATCATTTTTCCGAATGAGCGGGCAGCTCGTCAAGTTTTAAAATTTGAATATTTTCATCGTGCTCGAGACGATGGTAATACTTAAGACGTTGCCCATTTACGACAAAAGGTTCGATTGTTTCTCCTTTAATTTCTATCGCTCCGCTCGGAAGTATGTTAGTAATTTCGAATGGACCAGACCATCTAGATCGTAATTTTCCAGGAAACAATTTTAGTCTAGAATTAAATAATAGGACTCTATCGCCTATGCTAAAAATTTTCCTAGATATACGCTTGTCGTGCCATTTTTTCGTTCTTTCTTTATAGATTTTAGCGTTTTCGTAAGCGTTTTGTCTAAGTTCGTCTAATTCGTTTATGTCTAGAATTCGTTTTTCACCAGCAGTAGCGTAATTTAAATTTAAGTTCTTAATGGCCCAATAGGCTTTATGTTCTAATTTTACCGGGAGGTGGCATGATTTTCCATAAACGAGTTTGAATGAGTTGGTTCCTGTGGACCTCCGATTTTTTAATCCCGGGCCATACCTCTGTTCTGTAGAGATACGTGAACTGACTCTTTTTATCGCTTAATGCTTTCGCATTTTTTTGAAAATTCACAGAGTCGCCACCGACCTTTTATTTTATCCAATTAAGGAAAGGTTTATAAAAGAAACAGAAAAAAGACCTTTAAGAAATTCTGGGTAAGGGGGTAGGTTATACAAAGGGAAGGTGTTAGCACCCTTTGTATCCATGGTTATCCATGGGCTCTTAAGTTTGCTTAGCTCTGTGGTGTCGTTTTTTTTACCTCCCCGTTTCACTTGGGAGGACGGCACGCTAGACCCTTCACGCGAAATTTGGAAGGAGAATGCGCCCGTGGTGGGATGAATTTTATTTCAGTTCTTCCTACGATATCACACGAACTTTCTTATTTGTCCTACGAGTAGGAAAGGGAAAAAAAGATCTCAACTAAACCCTAGGAGTTTGCTAAGTGTGGGGATTTACACCTAGACTAGAAATTCTGGAGTCCGGGAGGTCGGTTATACATAGGGAAGTGTTTAAACACCCTACATATCTGTAGTACTCTACAGGAACCTTCTCTGTGTCATTGTGTTTGTGTTTGCTGCTAATGATTGGGAAAGTTTCTCCTTTGTGTTAGGAGAAGGAATTGAATTGATTGAAGAAAGACAGACAGATAGACAGACTGACTATTTTTGGTATTTTATTAGCTCGCTGAGATTCCTTGTGAACCTCATGCCTACATATCCCTAGTGGAAGTCAGAGCTTAATGTAGTTCGGGGAACTAACTAGGGAAATTAATGTTTTTTTGGTGCCTTGCTTGAAGCTCAAGGTTGAAGCTTGGAATTAAATCTCTGTTTACAGTAAAGAGATATGAAATTATCTCTACAGAGAGGTATTTGTACTATTCTACCACAAACATTTTGAAAGGAGTGACAGAATAACTGGATTCATTTCATTCAAGAGGGGGACCTTACTTGGGTGTACAAGTATGCCAGTCAGATGCCTCTTAAATGAAAGAAAGATGCTCATCCAAATTAGGGAAAGTGTACAAGTCTGGGGATGTGCCAGAGCATGTCTTTCAGAGTCCTAAATGGGAGACTTTGATTGAAATTGAAATTGAGATTGAAATGTTTGTTTGTTTGAATGTGGTAGAGTAGTAAAAATATCTCTCTATAGAGATAAGCTATGTCTATCTAATGTATAAAAGATTTGAATTTAGCTGGCTTGTATGAGGCCCAAGCTTGAGGCTTTTTGATTGATTAATTAATATTATTGACTCTGGGAGATGACTCCACTGGGGGTTAATTACAGGGTATTTTTGTGTTCTGTACAAAGCCCAGAATTGAGGCTGACTCTACTTAGGGAGACTCTATTTGTGTGCCTTGTACAAAGCCCAAGGTTGTGGCTGACTGTTGAGGATAATTGAATGAATGACTTTATTTTATGTGCCTTGTACAAAGCCCAAGGTTGTGGCTGACTCTAGCTAGGGAAAACATTATTTTCTGCCTTGTACAAAGCCCAAGGTTGTGGCGGACTCTTAAATGAATTAAGTATGGATGACTATATGGGGAAAAGATCCTAAGTGTTAGGAATCTTTGACACATGAAAGATATGGTTTATCTGCCTTGTACAAAGCCCGAGGTTGTGGCTACTGAGTGATGAAGAACTCACTGGGGAGACTCTATTATCTGCCTTGTACAATGCCCAAGGTTGAGGCTGACTCTTGACAGGGGAGTTTTATTGTTTGGGTGCCTTGTATGAAGCCCAAGGTTGAGGCTAACTGTTTTTGTTGGTTTTAACTATACTGGAGATTAAAAAAGACTGTTTTTCTTTTGGAAGCTAACCCTTTCCAGGGATTTTGACTCAACTGGTGAATTTGTCTGTTAAAAGACTGACTTTATCATGTTTTTTGGAGGCTGACCCTTTCCAGGGGTTTTGACTCTTTTGGGGAAATTATCTCCTAAGAGAATGAAATTATTCTTTTGACTTTTTATTAATTGACTTTGGAGGCTAACCCTTTCCAGGGGTTTTGACATTTTAGACAGATGTTGGAGGCTAACCCTTTCCAGGGGTTTTTGACATTTTGATTGATTTGGGTAGCACTCCATTAATTATTAAGGGATGAAAGGATTGGCAGAAAGATTATCTAGTGAGACTTCTTGTTTAAAGCCCAAGATGAAGGCTGACTCAATGCTGAGAATGACCAAAACATAGATCCTAGACTCTGCTAAGGAAGATTGATGAAGATAAGGGTGACAGAGACTGTCCATGTCTCTCATTCCAAAAAGGTGTACTCAATGCAAAATTGAGACAAACTTAGCTTGTTTTAAGTCTGGTTTAAATTGGAAGAAACTCACCAGGGTAGGCTAAAAGGTGACTAAAGACCTGTTCCTATGTTTGTAAGAAACCTGATGGGTCCTTGTATACAAGCTCAAGAGGAAGCTGGAAATGCTTTTAAGAAGCCTGTGGGTCCTTGTACAAAGCCCAAGAGGAGGCTAATCGAGGGTCCTTGTTATAGCACAAGAGAAAGCTTATGTGGTTTTGAACTTATTTTGGCTCTAAGCAAATGGGTAAGAGGTTTCACCGGGAATAATTCCTCTTTGGGTGGATGTGTCCTATTTATTTGGATTCTAAGGTTTTTGCCAAGATGTTTCACCGGGAATAATTCATCTTGGGGGTTTGAACTACAGATCTCTAATTAGGAAAGAGCCTTCACCGGGAAGACATTCTCAATCCTAGGTCATATTCCTATAATATATATATAGTTTAACTGTCCTAAGGTTTATACTCAAACGCAGTTCTAAACTAATATATGCACAGTTTATATTTGACAGTAATTTAAATAAAGACTGTAAATTGAAAGCTTGTAAAGCCTAACCTGGATGGAGTGGAGGCCATTGAAGAAGTATGTACAGAGCCTCAACAGTATTTTTGTTGTTTTGTTGATAACAGTTGAATATATATATATGATAAACAGTTAATGATTTTTGAAAACAGAAGAAGTGAAGATGGACAAAGGTCACATAGGTATCTGAAGAGTTTCACCGGGAATAATGCCCTTCAAATACCAGAAGAATGTTTTGAAAACAGAAAGAAGATTTTGAAAATACAGTTTTGAAAACAAGCTAAGAAGAGAAGGTGTTTGGGACTTACACTCTATTAGAGGCCCAGTACTTTACAGTACTGGTGATAAAAATAAATTTGAAAAAATGATTTGGAATGATACAAGGTTTTGTTGTTTGAAAACCCTAATCATTTGATTTTATCAGAGATTGAAAATAGTTTTGAGATTTGACAAAAGTCAACTTAATTAAAGCAAAGATGAAGATCTATGCCTAATTAAGACCTAAGTGATTAGGGTTTTATCATAAATTTATTTACAAAAATGATTAGGTTAAAACAAAGTGAAAATATGTATTAAAGTATTTAAGAAAACACCTAAAAACATACTATTTTAAACCTAATAAAAACATGTGAAATAAATAATATTTTTATGATCTTTTTTATTATTCACAAAATAGAGATATTAAATAGCATGTGTGTAAAAAATGAAGTGAAAATAAATTAATTTGATAGGTTAATTAATTATATGAAGTTGTGAGAAAATTGAAGTAAATAAGTGATAAAAAATAATGTTTTGGCCTCACCATGGTTTGAACCCACGCCCTTGAAGCCAACAACTCAAAATAACACCACTGCGCCAACGCGCGTTTGGTGTTAGTAAGTTGCCTCCACTTGGTCATATTTCAAAACAAGTTGTAATTCCTTAAAAAATAAAAGAATCAAAAAGTCTGGGGCGAGGGGGATTCGAACCCCAGACTTGTGGCATGATGATACTAAAGGCGCATGTGTGGCCACTAGGGCAAGTTGTTTAGTCGTTTATAAAACGCTTTCAGTTAAATATATTTTAAACCCTCCCCTGAGAAATTAAAAATGGCGCCACCACCATCTTCGTCTTCAACCTCAAGCTCCATGATTTTTTTGAATTTCTGAACTCACTCGTTTCTCAATCATTTGCCATGATGTAAACACGAAACTTGCTCTAAATTCACTCACGATTCTAAATATGTAACTAACATGAACTAATATTAACTACATCTAATTAATTTAACAGAAATCGTGAAGAACCCTAAAATTTCAAAATCAAATTAAATGACTATACTGAAAGATAAATGAATGATGATAGAGGGTTTTCAATCCTCTGATGATGCTGAACAAGATAGAATCGAGATATTTCACAAAGAGTACTTAAATTATAGAGGTGAAGTTCAGAAACTTACCTCTGAAACTGAAGGTCGTGAGGATGATTGAGAGCACCTGGGCTTGAATGAATGATCTCAATAGCTTCCCTGAGACTCAATGATGCTAACTGGATGCTTATTGTAGCTTGAATCCTCCTGAATTGCTCTATGGACCTCCCTCGATTTCAGCTTCAAGTGAACATGGAGGTTGTTGAATTTGGAGTTACAGGTGAGCTGCAGCCATCTGGTTAGCTCCACTATGACCTAGGGAGTGTGTCTGAATGATTGGTTTGGCCTGAGACTCCCTGAGTTACTCCATGGACCTCCAACTGCAAATGCTTCCAAGTGAGAGCAACAATGGTGTTCCTCCACTTACAGAAGTGATCCAGGTGCTTGGATCACCTCAAATAACCTCCCTTGAGATGTTGGAATGCTCACTTTCCAAAGATGAGCTTTGGTTTGAAGAAAACGATTCTTCTTGCCAAAGAACTTTGAAAAACAATGAACAAGAGGAGAGAAAGAGAAAGCAAGTAATTGAGTTGCTTTGGTGTGTTTTTTGAATGAGAATGAGGCCTCTATTTATAGGCAAATGGATCAGTATAGCTGCAGAGGAGTGAGCTTCCTTAGTGAGGGAGTTTTGGTTTCTTAGCCATGAAGAAAGTTTGCAAATATCTCTTATGCAATGATGGGAATTTTGATTCCATTTGATCAATCCCCTAGCCCTCGATTTTGCTTGATCTTAGGGGACCAAATTGCTGCAGAAATGAGCTCCAATTGGTTGGGAGAAGATTCCTTTGATGAATCACCAATTTGTCATAAATTCAAAAATGCAATCATTACATAATCACATGCATTTGTTTTTGGAATCTTCTCTAATCCTTATGCAATGATGAAAATGGATGTATGGCATGGTTTCAGATGTGTTATGGGTCGTGTAGCATCCATAAGAGAGGTTATTTGCACAAAATTTGCAAAGTCAAAAAGTGTCCATGACCTATAATTTCACTTCATGAGGCCAACTTTGAACAAGCATAACTCCTAGCTCAAATTGAATTTGGAGAAGGTTGAACACAATTTGGAAAGCCCTAAACATCTACTTCAAATCATTAGTTTATGTCTTCTTCAGAATCACTTGGGAAATTTGTGAAAAATGAGGTCAAAGTTGGAAGAAAACTAGGTTAAAACACTTAGAAAAATTTCTAAGTGTTTATGACCTAAACTTCAAAATTTCCAAAACTTCATAAATGGTTGATCTTTTAAAAAAAGTTCCCTTGTAAGATGTTGTTTTATTTTGCAAGATCTACAACTTTCATGTTGGAAGTTTTTTGAGTTGTGTAGGTGAAATTTTGAGATCTCACCATGCCTTTAAAAACCCTAATTCCCGACTTTTCGCTCCTTGATGAATTTCTTTGAATTTCTTTGGCCAAATGACTTTGATATCCATATATTGATGATATTGATCTTTGAAAGTCATTTTTTGACCAAAAACCTTAAAAGTCAATGATGATCCTTCACAGTTGACTTTTTCCTGACAAAGTGAATTTTTGGGCTTTTGTGTAGAAATAAGATCTTCTCCCCAAATGGATGATATAAATGGATTATATGGAGGTAGTAGAGATCCTTGAATCATGTCTTGAGTTTTGGATTCATTCCCTGATCAAAAGTCAACCATCTTGGTGAATTAGGTCAAAACCCTAATTTGTCGACCATGTGAAAGTAATGACTGTAGACTTTGAATTGAAGTGTGATGTCCAGTAGACCTTGTAATATGAGTTATTTGAAGATGATTGATGTCTTTGAATGACCCTCTGAGGTTTCTTAGGGTTTCCCAAATGTGATCCCTGATTTTAGTCCTTGATAGGCTCAAAACCCTAGTCTGGTGACCTGAGTAAGCCTGTACTCATATGACTGGATGTCTAATCAATCATAGATGAGAAAAGTGAAGTTTTTGAGCTCCATGATTGTATTAGAGGCTAATCTTTGTATTGATTGATCCTTTGCCTGAGCTTTCTTGTCTTTGAGCATCCTCGATTAGGTACCAGGTGGAGAAATGACTTCTCTGGGTACTTGTCTTATCCTGATGAAAAAATCCTGAAGATATGTCATCTCAGGGGGGTCAAAAATTAGGGTATGACAGATGCCCCTATTTAAGTTTCTTTTATCTGGAGGGAGAGAGATTGAGATCTCGATCTCTCCTGCGTAAAAGAGACTTAAATATCAAAGAATGCCCGAATTTTGGGCGCTCCTGAGATGTTGTAATTGATAAGATCTTTGCACGATTTGATCCCGTTGTCGCACTTGGCGGGGAATGAGGAGACTAACTCCTGCAGAAATACTTGATGTGGATTCTGGTGAATGGATGGCAATGTAAGATGCGCAATCCATCTTCTTTAACTAAGTGTTGATACTTAGAAAAAGGTAAACCACTTCTCCTCGTTTCGGATGTCCATATCTCGAAACTGGTCTCGGTTGTGTTTGGACAATATCTCAGATAAAGAGAAAATTTCCAACGGTCTGTTTCCTCATCAAACTTCTTACCAGCGCTTGGAGGTAAGATGCCATTTGACGGCTGTAGAGAAACTTCAAAGGTTTGTTTCCTCATCAAACTTCTTATCAGCGCTTGGAGATAAGATGCCATTTGACGGTAGTAAAGAAACTTCAAGGGTTTGTTTCCTCATCAAACTTCTCATCAGCACTTGGAGATGAGATGCCATTTGACGGTAGTAAAGAAACTTCACCATCTTCCCTTTTGACTTGACGTCTTTGAAAGAATGTCATATGGCCTCATGATCTTTTGAGGAGCTAATGACTTCGTTTGAAGGCGGACGAACTGTTTTCGGGGTGAAAACTGCCATTCGTCGATTGGTGCCTGGGGAATCAACGAACTATTTTCCTAAGAGGAAAACTGCCATTCATCGACTCTGTGGGGAGTTAAGCATCCCAGAACAGACAAACTGTTTGAAGAAACTGCCATTTGTCGATCTCTTGAGTATTTAGCAGACAAACTGTCTTTCCTTGGGAAAAGACTGCCATTTGCCAATTACTAGGGGAGCAAACTGTCTTCTACTGGGAGAGACTGCCATTCGTCGACCCTTGTTATGATAAAGTGAGCAAACTGTCTTCTGCTGAAAGAGACTGCCATTTGCTGACTCCTGGGGAAACAAACTGTCTTCTACTGGGAGAGACTGCCATTTGCTGACTCCTGGGGAAACAAACTGTCTTCTACTGGGAGAGACTGCCATTTGTAGACCCTGCTGTGATAAAGTGAGCAAACTGTCTTCTGCTGAAAGAGACTGCCATTTGCTGACTCTGTTGGAGAATCTGAACTATCTTCTGGACGAAGACTATCATTCACTGACTCCGCTGGGGAATCATTTGTCGATCTGCTGGGAGATTCTGAATTTCCCTCTGACAAGAAGTGGTACCTCTCGACCTTGCTGGGGAAATACCAAACCTGTAGGGAGCTCCGGAATGTGAAGCAGACTATCTTATCTGAAGAAGACTGTCGAATGTCGCTCTGCAGGAGATTTTCGGCTGAGGAATTCCAAAAGTGAACAAACTATCTCTTTGAGGGAGACTACCATTTATTGACTTGCTTGGGGAAATCTCTCTACATGGATCGTTGTCTTGAAGGAAAAAGTTTCTCCAGGACTTGCAGGGGAAACTTGAGTTCATGCCTTAATGACTTAGGCGTTCTCATGATTTAAAAGCCTAATTTGACTATGCAGTTATGATGTAATGTATGCATGAATATTATGACAATTGTAAAGTGTAAAGTGAAAGTGAATAGAATTGTCGCAGATGGAAAATCCTATGATACGTCTTGAATTCTTGTTGATCAGAAGATGTCCTCTTCTTGGAGTTCGAACTCTGTTGGGAATATCTGGCTATCAGTTGTCCGCTGTCCGAAGTGAGTAATATGAATTGAAGTAAAGATCCGTCATCGGGAGATGTTCGCAAAGCGACCTCATGGGGAAAACTTGGTTCCCGGAGTCTCAACCGTTCTCGGAGCAACTGTTTGCATTCTTCCTATTGTTTGTAAACCTTTAGAAAGAAATTTCACCTTTGTTTTTGCAAGTAAATTCATTTTTATTTTATGAAAACATTTGTTTCAAGAAAAATGACTGTTTAAACTTAAAATGCATTTCAAGAAACTGAATAAGACTAGATTGCAAAGGAAAAACACAAGGCTCAAATTATTATATATGGAATGGTAATCAGCCAAATGCTTGATTCCATGGAGTATTTACAAAGTTGGAAATTGGTAATTTTCGGGAAAAGGGCTACGATGAAACGTGACGACCGTTATCTCTCCCTTCCACTCCGAGTTGTGCTGTATTCGTGCTTCGTAGAAGATGACCTACTGCTGATGAACACTCCGCTATGGATTTTGAATGATCAAGTTTGTCCTGAACACAGTTACTTGCCATATATCCCTAACTTTTGCGTAAACTACCCCTTTCGGGTTTTAAGTTTACCGGGATTGATTATTTATTTTTTTATGTCTCTAACTTTTGCCTGAATCGCCCTTTCGGGTTTTCGATTCACCGAGACGCTCTTTTTTGCCTAAGTCGCTCTTTGCGAGTTTTCAACTTAGCGAGCTGTTCTTTTTGTTTATTTAGGCGAAGTATTTCTTGACTGCGTCGACGTTCACAGGACGGGTGAATTCTTCTCCATCCATAGTCGTGAGTATTAAGGCTCCTCCTGAGAAAGCTCTCTTGACCACGTAGGGGCCGTCATAATTGGGAGTCCATTTCCCTCTCGAATCTGTGAGAAAAGATTGAATCTTTTTGAGTACAAGGTCGCCTTCTTTGATTGTGCGAGGTCGAACCTTTTTGTCGAAAGCTTTCTTCATTCTTTGTTGATATAGCTGTCCGTGGCATAAAGCTGTCATGCGCTTTTCTCTTTGTCTCGTCTTGCTGTCCAAGGACACAACCCATGGAGTCTTCTAAGACGGTTAAGTACATTATCAAAGGTCTTCCTTCTACTGGAGGAGACAGGATGGGTGGTTCGAGCAGATATTCCTTAATGCTGTCGAACGCTTTCTGACAATCGTCTGTCCAGACGCAACTTTGATTTTTCCGTAGAAGTTTGAAAATAGGAGCACAAGTTGCAGTCATGAGATATATGAATCTCGAGATGTAATTCAGACGTCCAAGAAATCCTCTAACTTGTTTCTCGGTTCTGGGTGAAGGCATTTCTTGAATTGCCTTGACTTTGTCTGGATCTACTTCAATTCCTCGTTTGCTGACAATGAAACCAAGGAGTTTTCCTGAGTAGACACCAAAGGTGCACTTGTTGGGGTTCAGGCGAAGCTGAAACTTCCGTAAGC
This sequence comes from Vicia villosa, assembly GCF_029867415.1. Lineage (NCBI taxonomy): Eukaryota > Viridiplantae > Streptophyta > Magnoliopsida > Fabales > Fabaceae > Vicia > Vicia villosa. The sequence goes on along the minus strand of NW_026705975.1, from coordinate 56 downwards.
GTTGAAATAACTTTGTCAGATTCTGTATGTGATCTTCTTCGTTTTCTGATTTGGCA